>NC_137964.1:24043497-24070997 GCF_963924665.1 Micromys minutus
GCTTGTGGACTTTAGAAGTCAGGACAAATTACAGGAATCTCTCAAAAAAGAACCAAACAATTTGGGGGAGAGGGGCAAGAATCCATTCTCTTCATCTACCAAGTGGGTTTAACTCAGGTCATCAGACTTGGTGTCAAAGACCTTCACCCACTGAGCCTTCTTGCCAGCCCTAATCACAAACTTAAAAAGAAAAACAAATAAACAAAAACAAAATAAAACAAAAAACTCTTATCTTGGGATAGAGAGCCATGTGCTGCAGAGAATTGGGTTCAGTTCCCAGCACCCACAAAGCTGCTCATAACCACTGGTAACTCCAGTTTTAGGAAAGCCAACAATCTCTTCTGGGCTCTGTGAGTACTGCACACACAGTCATCCACATACATACAGGCAAAGCACTCACGCTCATACAGTAAAATAAATACACCTTAAAAATAAACTCAGAGGAGCTGGAGAGATGGCTCAGGGGTTAAGAGCACTGACTGCTCTTCCAAAGGTCCTGAGTTCAATTCCCAGCAACCATATGGTGGCTCACAACCATCTGTAATGGGATCCAGTGTCCTCTTCTGGTGTGTCTGAGGACAGTAACAGTATATTCACATATTTAAGATAAATAAATAAATCTTAAAAAAAAAAATAAACCCAGAGAGGGCTGGAGAGATGGCTCAGCAGTTAAGAGCACTGACTGCTCTTCCAAAGGTCCTGAGTTCAAATCCCAGTAACCACATGGTGGTTCACAACCATCTGGAATGGGATCTGATGCCTTCTTCTCGGATGTCTAAGGACAACAACAGCGTATTTACATGCATGAAATAAATAAATCTTAAAAATAAATAAACTCAGAGACCCATAAAAGCTTATGTTTGCTGGACATGGTGATGCACACCACACCTTAATCCTGACCCCAGGAGAAAGAGGCAGGTGACATTCTTGAGTTTGAGGGCCAATTTGGTTTATATAATGAGTTCTAGGAGACACCGGGGTACAAAGAGCCCTGATCTCATTTAAAAACAACAACAATAACAAATGGGCTGGAGATAGGACTCAGTGGTTAAGAGCAATGACTGCTCTTCCAGAGGTCCTGTGGCTCACAACCATCTGTAATGGGATCCAATGTCCTCTTCTGATGTATCAAGACATCAACAGTGTATTTACATATATTGTTTAAAAAGCAAACAAAAACATCATAGGGAAACATTTCTGGCATAGAATGATGCTCAACGATTAAAAGAAATCACACAAATCTCTATAAAATGTCTCTCACAGACCACCCTTCAGTAACGCTATGGTATATTTGCAACATTACAAACTAGGGGCTACCATTACCAAGAAACCCTGTAACAAACAAGTTGTGCCAACAACTTACTGGCTCTGTGTATCCTCTCCCGGACTTCCATGTACTCCTGTTCATGCTTCACGGCTGTCATTGCCACTGCTAGCTCATTGATCATTTCTTCTAGCTTGTTCTGATGAGCTGCAAAGGGTAAAAGACAGGTCAGCACACATGCAGTCATCTCTTTTCCAGAAATACTTGTTAAATAAAATACTCTCAGAATCCTCAGGCACACAAAAGCAGCTGGTTGTAGAAAGAGCTCAAGCAATAATGTGAACAACGATTCAATTATCAAGAGCTGTTCCTGTTGGTGACACTGTTTTAAAGATAGTGTCTCATGTAGCCCAGCTTGGCTTCAAGCTCACAGGATAGCTCAGACCGGACTTAAACTCTTGACCCTCCACCCCCAGGTAACCATCATAGGCACATACCTCATACCTCTGTGCCTGGCTTTCAGAGGTTTTTTTTTTTTTTTTTTTTAAACTTTTTTGAGGCAGACTCTAACTATGTTGTCCTGGCTGGCCTTAAACGCAGAGATCTGCCTGCCTCGGCCTCTTCCTCCTGAGGGCTGGAGTAAAAAGTGTATGCTACTAGCTTCCCAGTAGAGGACCCACTCTATTCTAGCTAGTGTAAGGAACAGACTATGAAATGCTTACCAACTAGAGAATAATTACCCATAAAGAACTGCTTCCAGTTGATTCTACTGACTACTAAACCCTCAATACAGGGCAGACAGGGATTGTGGTTCAGTTGGCAGAGAGTATGCCCAGCTCAAAGGGAGCCCTGCTTTGTCTTTGCCTGCCACGTGGGTCCCAAAGACCGGTTATGGTAGCACACATCTAGAATGAAAGCACTCGGAGACAGAAGAACCAGAATTTGTTGTTGAGACAAGATCTCACTATTTTCTTTGGTTGTCCCAGAAGTCACTATGTAGCGCCACCTGCCTTGACTTCCCAAGTGCTGAGACTAAAACTGTGCTCCAACTAGGAGGACCAGGATTTCAAAGTCATCCTTTGCTACAGGCCAACCAACAAACAAAAACTAATATACAAATACCAGTTTTAAGCTAAAATGGAAATTTATATTAAGAATCATGTAACATGGGCTGGAGAGACGACTCAGTGGATAAGAGCACTGACTGCTCTTCCAGAGGTCCTGAGTTCAATTCCCAGCAACCACATGGTGGCTCACAACCATCTGTAAGGGGGTCTGATGTCCTCCTCTGGTATGTTGGAAGACAGCTATGGTGTACTCACATACATAAATAAATCTTTAAAAAGAAAATTCACATAACTTTAATGTTACTTTAGCACCAAAACAGGCTTTTAAAATGTACAAAGCCAAACATAAAACTTAGCTATACTCATTAAAAAAAAAAAAAAAAAAAAAAAAAAAAAAAAAATCAGCCACATGCTGCTCCCAGTGTCCAACCCACAAAGTACAGCAGCAGCACAAGGAAAGATAGGCCCAAGTGGCATCGGTTCGCAACTTGGAACTCCGTTATTCCAGTGTGGGGTGGGGCTGCAGAGGGGTCATGGGAACGTCAGAGGACAACCTTCATGAGTTCTCTCCACCATGTGAGCTCCAGGGATCAAACTCAGGTCCTCAGACCCGGCAGCAACACCCTAGGATTCTCTCTAATAAAGCTCCTCTGCTAGGAATGATGGCACTTTCTTCCTTCTTCTCTTATTTGGTTTTTGAAGACAAGGTTTCTCCGTATAGCCCTACTGTCCTGGACTTGGATCTGAAGACCACGCCCAGCTGTGGTGGCCAAGACAGGTAAGTTAGAGACCAGCCTGAACTAGACTCTGGGGCCGGGAAGACTGTTCTGAAGACTGTGCTCCCGTGCAGTGCTACACTCCAACTAAGAACAGGAAGGAAAGAGGCAGCACAAGGAGGAATCAATCCTAGGAGAGTGTCAGGGGTGGCACCCCTGCCCAGGATCCAGCCTCAGATGAGATTCTAATTTCTCTAAATAATCATCAGTTTTCAAGCAACAGGCCTCTATGCAGAAGGGAGCTGAACCAGAAAGGAATCACCTCAAAGCAGCCTCGCTCTAGAAGCCCATGTACTATGTCAACCTTTTAAGTATGGTTTCTTAGGAGGGGCTCTTTGAGAATAAAAAAATGTCTCCTGATAGTGCCAAACATCTCAAAAGGAAAAACTGATACTGGGAAACCATCAATGTTAGAGAAGGCTCAACCTAACAGCTGCCATCAACAAGCAAAAGTGATGATCTGAGATGGCAAAAGGATTAACCAGAATCTCACTATCAACATTTACTGGCCATTATTTTCTAGCTGGGTTAACAAGAACCAATTTTCTGAGTGAGCAAATACCAAGTCCTCAAAACTCTGAATTCTCTCACTCATAATTAAGCAAGCTCAGCACTGTACACAGACCTGAAAAATAAGCACAGGAATTAAATAAAATTCTTAAATTTATAGACTTCAAAACCATATAAAACCTCACCGTCATTGTGCGGGTACTCGTAAGTGCATAGTGGTGAATTATGTATGCCATAACCCACTACTGTGGAATGTAGTAAACAGAGGCCAGCTTCCATGAATTCTACCATGTGTTGGCAAAGCAGGGGGGAAAGTAATGCTGGCTACTGAAAGCACTAATGTGGTGTCTCAGAGCCAGCCAGAAGGCAGACCTGGGTCACAGACCTGCAGCTCCAGCTACTTGGGAGTCCTGAGGCTAAAAACCACAACTCAAACCCAGTATAGGAAACTTTGTGAGGCCCTATCTCAAAAATTTGTTAAATATATTAAATGATGGGGATGCAGCTCAACAACAGTGTGCTTGCCAACCATGCACAAAGCCCTATGTCCAAGCCCCAGCATGACCAAACAAACAAACAAAAAAAAAAGACTACTACCAAGACAAAAATGAGTCAACTTAACTAAGCCAAAGCAAACTTCTCATCAAAACTCTGCAAAACACATGGGTAGTATTTTAAGCCTAACCCAACTTCACATTAGAAACTTAATCAGTAAGGAGGCCGAGAAGCTGCTTCCTCTAAAGGGTATCTGGTAACATTTCCTTGAGCAGTTAGTTCAGCATTTGCACTATTCAGCATTTGTTTTAAGTAAAGTCACATAAAAATGTCAGTCCTGGTGTTTATATACCAATCAAGTTAAAATAATCTAACCTGTAGCTAACTTTAGCCAAGTCTTCAAATTTACCAAAAATATATAGTTAGTTGTAGAAGAGTTTAAGAAGGAAAACCACTCTCATGCCAACAAACTGAAGTTAGAGGAAATTAGATATCAGGAAATAAAAGGATGCTAAAACAAAAAACAAAACAAAAAAGAAAAGATGCTGTCACACAAAAACCACATACCATCCCAGGAGTCTCCACCACCTAGAGAAAAGTATAAGGTGTAGACAAAAGGAGTTTAGCTAAGCTAGCACATCTGCAAACGGAAACAGAGGTACATGTGAACCCCAGGATTAGCAAGTTAACAGAACCCAGTGGAGCCTAGAGATTTTCATGAGCACAGAGTGACTCCATGCAGCCAGAAGGGCCGATCAAAATCACTAAGAACAAACAGTAACTTCCAGAAACTGGCTAATTATGTTACATCCACTTCAATGGGAATTTTGTTTTTAAGACAGTGAATGAATCTGGAAAGAGAAATTTAAAACAACCACACACACTGCACTCAGACGGGTAAGTGAAATGAACCGAGATGAGCTCTTCGTCCAAAGTGACATCTCACCTTCTGTCTCCATGTCTTGTCCTTTGGGAGCTTCCCCAATGTCAATGGTGAACATTACTATCTTTGGAGTCATAGTAGACATCCTATTACTAAAGCAGAACTTGTACGTCCCATCCATGTGGGCTGCAAATGTGTACTTCCCGCTGGACTCTCGGTCTCCTTTATAGATTCCTTTATTATCTGGTCCTGTGATCTGGAGGCAGGAGAGAAACAGAAAACTCATTAAACAGTTAGGATCCTAAGCAGCATCCTTCACCAGGAACGAAGTCCAGTAGGCTAGATCTTGATTAGGTCCCCCTGCCGTGAGCGACAGTGTACAATTTGGACACTGACTCCCCCACTTAATCAAACTAGCATAGACTCAATGGTTCCCTAAAGCACCTCTTCACACTTCAGGTATATCCTGTCCAAGTGAAATGTAAACCTCTCAGAGAGATGGGACAACTCTATGCATGGTCTCCAACTGTCTAACTTCAACAAAAACTGGAAAGGCTGAAATCACAATCCAGAAAGCTTTCCTAAAGGAGCAGTTTTATTTACTTTTGTTTTGAGAAAGGGTCTCCACAGGCCCCACCCAAATAGCCACTGGCAACTGTCTTGTGTGTTAACAGTGCAGTGCCACCATGCCCTTCCTTATGAACAACCTGAAGGAAGTCACCAGCTGTTTCTTGTTCCCAAAGCTGGCGGTTGTTGTTTTGGATTTGTGTTGACTGTTGATGCTTAATATATAATTTATCAATTGTGCCAAAAATAAATAAAGGTGTGCCCTCATCACACCCTACCAAAATGAATACTTTTATAAAGACCTTTGAAGGTTTTTGTGGTCACTTTGACATGCCTGCTAAGGCTTAGGGAAGGGCGTTAGGTTGCAGGAACAATACAAACCAGTTGCCAGGCACAGTCAAACCTTCCCCTTTAAGACTGTGCTATACATGCACGTAGGTGCCAAAAGAGGGTATCTGATGTCAAAGTTTGTGTTGAACTCCTACTCTGAACAGCTCTCTCAAAGAGCAGCAAGGACTCATAACTGCTGAGCCATCTCTCTAGCCCAAGCCTGCTTCTTTGAGAGCCAGTCACTTGCAAAACTTGAGAAACTGGAAGTGCTCATCTTTATCTAAGGTCTTGGCTAATCCAAGCGGTCTCCAAACTTTTTGGTGTGCTATTTGTACCCAAGTTCTCAAGGTTTTTGCTCAGCTCTTTACACCCAATCAGAGATGCCAGCAACCAAGTAAAAACCACTGTTATATGGTCCTTTTTTTTTTTTTAATGCAGCAAATTGTCGGGCTACGGCGGTACACGCCGTTCATCCCTCCCAGGGCAGAGGCAGGTGAATTCGATGCCAATGAACTACAAAATGCAATCCTGTCTCAAAAAAACTCGGAAGGCCATTTTTATTCTCCAAACAAGTAACTTTTAACACTTCGCTGAAAGCCTCTCCTAGGATGAAGGACCCAAGTGCATCTCTCGTGGGTCACATCTGGCCACTTGCGTAAGGAAGTGGGTAGGAAGTGAGGCTGGTTTCTGCCAAAGTCAGAAACAGCACTTTTCTGCCTTAGTGCTACTCCGCAGTTTCCGATCTACTCTTCAAAGTTTGTTTCCGCGCCACGCCGCACGCGAGCCCTGGAGGACCCAGAAGAACGACGCCGAGCCGCTCCCGCCCGAGCTGACACGCGGCCGCCACGGGACAAAGCGAAGGGAAAGGCCGAATCCGCGCCCAAGTTACGAACGGAGCCCGAAGTCGCTCGGAAAGACGAGCGCTTTCTGAGCCGCGAGGGCAGGGCCCGTCGGGGGGCTACGCGACGGGCGGCGGCGAGGCCCCTCCCCGGCCCGCGCCCTTGTGAGCACTGTCCCGCGCAGGCCCCGCGTTCTACCCGGGACTCGCCAACCCCCGAGGAGCCTCGCGACGGCGCCCCGACGGCGGGCACCGTGCCCGCACCTCCACGTCGATGTCCAGGAAGCCGCCCTCCGCCACCTCGAAGATGAGGCCCATCTTGGTGCCCGAGGTGACCCGCTCGAAGAAGCACTCCTCGGCGTGCGCGTCGATGCTAACGAAGTAGCCCGAGGCCGTGGCCAGCAGCGCGGCCAGCAGCACCAGCAGTTCTGCGAGCGTCACCATGGTGCGGCACGGGCCGAAGCCGGGACGCGGACTGCGGCCTCCAGAGCCGCCGCCACCGCTGCCGCCTCAGCCGCCGCCGCTTCAGCTCCGCCCCTTCCGGCTGCGCCTCCCGAGGGGGCTGATGCGGGCGCCGCTCATTGGCCGGAGCCGACAGCTGCCACGTAACGGATGCACGGCGGCCGCGGAGGGACAAGGCGGATGCAGAGGCTGGACGGCGGCGCTGAAGAGCCAAAAACCCTTCAGTTCAAGCCCTTCGACGTGGGCTGATGATCACGTGGATTAGGGCCGGGGAAAAGGCGCTGCGCGGACTGAACCACTGTTTGCCTTTTGCAGGGAATCCGAGTTCGAATCCTAGAGCTCGCAGACTGACCCTCATCCGTCTGTACCCAGTTCCAAGAGTTCTACCGCCCTCTTCTGGCCTCGGCGGGCACTGCACACACATGGTGTCCAGATACTCAAACATAAAATTCAAATCATAATAGCAATAAATAAAGATCAGAAAGTGATAGCATATAGGCTTTCACAGTTTTAGGATTATCCGTGGAGATAACAGTGACAGTCTCTGAGAGGTGGATGCTACAGATGAGAAGTTCAGTTTTTGTTTAGTTTCTTTTGTTTGCTCCCCCATCACCCTGCTTATCTAAACTGGCAGAGGCGCTCAGAATTCATAACTCCAGAACCTCTGAGGATGCTGGAAGCCATTAGCTCTGGTCTCTGAGAGCCAGTGCACCCATGGGCACATACTCACCCCCCCACACCCCCACACCCAGGAACACATAATCTTTTTTTTTTTAATCTATGCATGCCAAACGATGAGTTCAAATCCAGGCTGCTCTCTATAGAGAGAGTTCAAATACAGCCAGGGTAACACAATGAAAAACATACAACAACAGCAGCAAAAGAAAGGATGAAAGAAGGCCTATGCATATGATATTGTAAATTTTCACCTTGTTCAGAAAGCTGGGCATGGTGCCACAGACCTTTAGTCCCAGCACTTGGGAGGTGAGTTCGAGGCCAGTCTGGTCTACAAAGCAAGTCCAGGACAGTGAAGGCTATATTACACAGAGAAACCCTGTCTCAAAAATAAAATAGCCGGTTGGATCTGCTGAAGGAGGCAGAGGGAGAAGGATCACAAGTTCGAGACCAGCCTGGGCTATACATTTGGGCAGGAGAGATGGTTCAGTGGTTAAGAACATTGGCTGTTCTCCCAGAGATCCTGAGTTCAATTCCCAGCAACCACAACCATCTGTAATGGGAGCCAGTGCCCTCCTCTGTTTGTCTGAAGGCAGCCAGCGACAGTTTACTCACATACATAAAATAAATAAATACATCTTTAAAATAAAATAAAGTGTTCGTATTCTGCATATAATCCTCACAGAATTTCGGCTGGCCCTGAGCCACACTTGGGATTGTCACATTGCCTACTGACATTCTACACATTTTCTACACATCCTTCCAACCCAATTCAGATGTCACCCGTTCCTTACTGGATATTGCTCAGCCACCAGACTCGCTGTGTTTGAGGTGCACATTTGTCCTCACTGAAAGTCTGGTTGCTTGTTTGTCGCCTTGAGAAGGCCCAGTTTTGCTTGCGCTGCCATCTCAGGGTCAATAGAGATGAAAAAGACTTTGCCTTACCCTGTGTTGGGTGAATTCATTGAACCGACGTGGGGATTAGGAGTCTGGCTTTGCACTCCCACTTTTGCACATCGTTCTGTGGCTGTGAATAGATCCTGTCAGAGCTCTGTGCCCCAGTTTCCTGGTCTGTGAAATGGGACAGCAGAACAAACCAGCCCTGCACATCTCACGAATTTTAAAAATACAGTAGGCGATAGGGGGCAGCAATGTCCCATTTTAGGAAACAAGAGAGAACTGTGGTGACAAGGTCCTACAGCAACAAAGTCTCCAAACTCGGGGCTCCTCTACCCTCCCTCCCCACACAGGCCCTTCATGCCCCCAGAAAGTCAGCTCATTAGAAAATCACCCAAGAACAAATTTGTTTTTAATTTGGAAATCCAACATCAATATTTAATTTGGAAGAGATTAAATACTGTTCTATATCTACCCTTATATAAGCCAGGGCTAAAATTCCAATGCCTTCAGAAATTAGGCCACTTGATTTATGTAATAAGAAGGAGTGTAGCAGCCCAGGCTGGCTCCAAACTTGAGGCAATCCTCCTGTTTCAGCTTCCTAAGGGCTAGAACTATGGACATGAGCCACCAGTCTCCGTTTTTAATTCCTGGTGGTTGTTAGTTTGGTTTAGATCTGAGGCAGAGTTTCACTATATAGTCCTGGCTGATCTAGAACTCACAGAGATGTGCTTGCTCCTATCCCCTGAATGGCACATTAAAGGCCTGCACCCTATGCTCAGCCTCTCCGTTGTATTTAACAAATGCATTTCTCAACACTGTGCTTGTGAAAGTCACCATACTATGGCATATAAGAATCATGTTATTTTACACTGCTGTATAGTATTTCGTTGGGTAAATTTTCTGCTGACACTAGAAATCCCACATATTTCCAGCTTTGTACTATTTTGAGTTAAGCTGCTGGTGGGATCTTTCTCTTTCTCCTGGTAAGTTGCAACCTAAGAGTTGAATTTCTTGCCCCCAAAGGCTATGAGTATTTGGACTGCACAAGCCCATCCTACCCCCCAACCCCCAACTCTCCAGACAGCAGGGAGTAAGGCTCTGACCTTGGCAGTTCTGGAACTGACAACTGGATCTTGGGTTTGAAACCTGAGGATGTGAAATGAAGGAGGCTGAAGAGGGAGGGTGAAACCAGGCTTTCCCCTTCTGAGTCCCTGAAGAGCAACGGTGAGCCTGGGAGAGATTTGTCAGACACCATCCTGTTTAAATTGGGTGAGATTTCTGCTCTTCCAGCAGGGGTGGAAGGAGAGGAAGAGGGTAATCAGTAGAAGTGGAAGGGAAGGGGGGGATGGGAGAAGGAGGAGGCTGGTAGCCAAAGACAAGGAGATAGAAAAGAGGGAGGGGTAGGAGGGAGGAGGAGGAAGGAGGAAGAGGGCAGTGAACAAGAGGTGGCTGTCCCAGTTGACAGCGGGTTGTGAAGTGAACTTTCTAAGTGTGAGCAGAGGTTTTCCACAGCAGCTGCTGTTGCTGCTGCTGCCGCTGCCGCCGCTGGCTCCGTGGTGTCGGGGCAGGGGAAGCGCCATGGATGACAACCCACCTCAGGGTCCAGAGTCGACCTGCGAGCTCTTTTTCGGTCTCCCAGGCCTCTGTGGCCGGAGTTTCCAGGAAGCCGGAACTTCTCCATCCACAGAATCAATCAGTGTTTCCCTTTGCCTCATCTGAGGTTTCTGCGGTCTGTCACCTGCCCATGGCTCTTCCCAACAGCCATGCCTGGGGAGAAGGGTCCCACACTGGCCTGAGTCTTCTCCGGACCCCCATCTTCCTATTTCTTTCTTCTTTCTCCTACCGTCAAGATTTATAGAACTGGGCTGGAGAGATGGCTCAGAGGTTAAGAGGACTGACTGTTCCTCCAATATAGAACTGGAGAGATGGGCAGTGGTTAAAAACACTGGGTGCTCTTGCAGAGGACCTAGGTTCAGCTTCCCAGCACCCATGTGACAGCTCAATTATTTTAACCTCATTTCAGGGGCATGTGATCCCTTCTTCTGGCCCCCATAAACATCCACCTCTACCCACCCCACACCCATAAGCAAGCAAACAAACAAACAAATAAATGTTAAAGAAATGAACGAAAATGGGTTGCATTAATAGATATGACTGTACAAAAATATAAATATAAACAAATTAACAGTGAGCCTTTCTGAATACTTTACAGGCTTTAACCACTCCTCATCAAGACCTCCAGGAACACAAGTCTACATGATAGAGACTTCTCATTTCACAAATGAAAATAATCCAAAAAGATGAAGTGACTTAGCCTTTCATCCCAGCACTCAGGAGGCAGAGGCAGGCAGATTTCTGAGTTCAAAGCCTGCCTGGGCTACAGAGAGAGTTCCAGGACAGTCAGGGCTACACACAGGGAAAGCCTATATCAAAAAACCAAAAAACAAAATCAAAACCAAAAAAAAAAAAAAAAAAAAAAAAGGCAGACCTGAATCTCCATTGCAGTCCTACAACCACAATATAAACTTAACTCCACAGTCAATTTTTTCTTTGTTTAACATTTATTTAGGGGCTGGAGAGATGGCTCAGTGGTTAAGAGCACTGACTATTCTTCCAGAGGTCCGGAGTTCAATTCCCAGCAAGCACATGGTGGCTCATAACCATCTGTAATGGATCTGATGCCCTCTTCTGGTGTGTCTGAAGACAATGATAGTGTACATTATATGTAATAAATAAATAAATCTTTAACATTTATTTATTTAAAATAAATATTTTATGTATGTGTATGAGTGTTTGGCCCACACCCATGTCTGTATACCATGTGTATCTGATGCCCACCAAGGCCAGAAGAGTATGCTGGATCCACTGAATCTGGAGTTACAGACAGTTGTGAGCTGCTACGTAGGTGCTGGGAATCAAACCTAGGTCCTCTGGAAGAGCAGTCAGTGTTCTTAGCTACAGAAACGTCTCTCCAGTACTTACCCCACCCCCTTTTTTTTAAAGCTATGGTCTTACTATGTAGCCTTTGCTGGCCCGAACTCACTATGCAGAGTAGGCTAGCCTGAAACTCTCAGAGAGATCTGGCTGCCCCTGTTCTTCTGAGTGGGGGACCACACCCAGACTTATTTATTTATTTATTTATTTAGTCATGTCTGTAGGCACACGTGAAGTCAGAGGACACTTTCCAGAGTCATCTTTGTCCTTGTAGTGTGGGTCCTGGTGATAGTCATAAGACTTAGTGGCAACTGCCTTTTCCCTCTGAGCTTGCTTGATCACTAAGACTGTGACACACACACATGCACACACAAATACACACACTCGCATGCACATGCACACACACAGAGTGGTCCTCCTGCCTCCACATCCAGCATGTGCCACCATACCTAGCCTACACTGCTTGATGAATGGCTTACTGTCTCTTGGTTACTCTCCTTTCTGGTCATTCCCTCTACCGCCAGCCTGCTCCTAGTTCCACCTAAGCTTACTGATGAACACACAGCACAGTCTACACACAAACTTCACAGATACTTGTGACCTCTGCCTTTCACTCTGCACCTGAGACCCTCCTCCTCCAGGAAGCCACCTCTGATCACTCCACCTAGCTAGGTGTATAAGACTGGACATGCTGCTGATACCAGGTTGGGTCACTGTTGACGTATCCCTCCTTAATTCTGGGAGAGTATATTTTCCTTTCCGAGCAGGTGCATGGGTTTACATCCACACTCATACTTTAAAAGACACTTTCGGAGTGACAGGATAGACCCAAGGTTTACAGAAACATTGCGTCCGCTAAAATGCACAGTGTGCTTAGTGCTGGGTGCAGAGGCTGAGACAGGGCTTCTAACGCTGAGCTGTGCTGGTCGGCTGTTCCCCAGATAGATAGATACTCAGCAGATTCCATAGGTAGGTGCTGCAGCAGCATGGTTCCCTCCTGCAACAGTTCCCCTAGGGCTGCTGTTGCCCCCAGGCAGCAGCACCAAGCACCCAGCACCCAATACTCAGCATGAGCTCGCTGCAGCCACACCCCCGGCGTATCAACCCCCTAGTACTTTAGCTCCCATAACCGACACACACACACACACACACACACAAACACACAAACACACACACACACACACACACACAAGCCACAGCTTAGCAGTTCCAAGGTACATCGGTGCCCAATGGGGACCACACCCTAGTGCAGCGTCCCCTAATACAAACCCCTCCCCCACCCCACACCGCACTCTCCGCCCCCCAGGCAGAAGCATCAGGGTCGCACAAAAACCCAGCTATTGTGATTGTTTTCCCTTTATATATTAATCTGTGATGAGGTTTAACGTATGACTTAGGCCCTGTATAAGAGTAAGATTCTTTTAACAATAAAGTAGTGTTGTTCTAATAACATACAGTATCAAAAGTTACATAAAACGTATACATTGTTTCGTTCTTCTGTTATCTTTTAATGTTTTCAGACACTAAACAGAAAAACCAGAGATTAGGGTGTGGGCTACTGCAACCTCTGGACCTCCAAAATTTGCAAATGGGCTAAAATGCCTTTAATCCTAGTAGTCAAGGAGGAAGAAGCAGGAGGATCTCTATGAGTTCAAAGCCAGACTGGTCTACATAGCGAATTGCAGGCCAGCAATTCAAAAAGAAACAAAAACAACAGAAAGTTCTGTCCTGAAGGAAAAAGAGCCTCTAGGAACTTAAGGTTATATATGTTGAGGGTATTTTTCAGTGCTGGGAACTCAAGGGGTTTCTCCTCCATCGTGGGAACAAAAGAGTAGGGGGCGGGGGCAGATCCAAGATAAGCTCTCCTTGCTTGGGCCGGGGTCTGATGAACAAGAGGATTTGGTGAGGCCAAAGAACGAAGAGAGCTCAGAATCAGTCTTGGGACTGAGATCCAAATTCCCATCGTGTCTTCTTCCACTGAGAAGTGAAGTTTTGGTTTCAGCTCGAGGGGTAGTGGACGGGCAGGCAGCGGCTTTGGAGACCAAGGACGCTTTGCTGTGTCGACTGAAGTCACCTTAGACTCTGCCGGAGCACAGGGTGGGTGCTACGGAGTAGTGATAGACAGCGGAGCATATGGGAGGGTAAACTTTTGGGGATCATAAGGTCCCCAAGATGAGCTGGAATCTGGGTGGGGCACTGGTCGACTTTGGGGACCAAGGACCCCTGTGTGCTGTGGGCTTTTGTACTCGAGGCGCCCGCTGGAGTCGGGGTGGGCAACGGAGCAGCAGGGAGCTCCTAGGTGCAAGGATCCCCCTGAACTAGCTGGATCGCAAGGGGAGCCCACCTCCTGACCCCATCCCTCTGCAGGCAGACTCCTCCTCCTGTTGCAGCAGCCAATGGCCGTGCGCGGTGGAGGCCGCTGCTTGGGAGGCGGAGCGCGGCTGCAGGAGGTGGAGCAGGGCTGGGGTCGTGGGGACCGGAGCCCGGGAGGCGGGACCGGAGCCGGGGTGGAGCTTCGGCTTCGCGGGGCTGCGTACCGAGACCCTCGGGACAGAGACGCGCTTCCCCCCCCCCCTCCAAGCCCACGTCGCCTTACAGCGTTCCCACGGGGAGGAGCCGGCCAACCGGAGTCACTCGGCGTCGCCAAAGTTTGATTCTCCTCCCCGGGAGGAGTCTCGGGGCCACGGTCCCTCCGGGTACCGGGCGCCACCGCCTCCCAGGCCGGGACCGGCGTCTCCATCGCTTCAAGTCGGAGGCTCAAGTCGGGAGACACTGCGGGCCTGCGCAGGCGCCGCCGCCCTCGTCCTCCTCCCCGCCGTGCTCCAGCCCCCCCTATCCCCCAAGTTCACGAGTTACCGGAGTGGACGGACGGCCCGGAGCCCGCGCGGGGCCATGGAGGAACCGCTAGGGTCGCCGCCCGCCGCCCTGTCGGCGCTGGAGAAGAACGTGGCGGAGCTGACCGTCATGGACGTGTACGATATCGCGTCGCTCGTGGGCCACGAGTTCGAGAGGGTCATCGACCAACACGGCTGCGAGTCCATCGCACGCCTCATGCCCAAGGTCGTAAGGGTCCTGGAGATCCTCGAGGTACTGGTTAGCCGGCACCACGTCGCTCCCGAGCTGGACGAGCTGCGCCTGGAACTGGACCGATTGCGCGTAGAGAGGATGGACCGCATTGAAAAGGAGCGCAAGCATCAAAAGGTGGGCGGAGGCCTCAGTCTGCGGGTCTGAGCAAGGGGCTCTGGCAGCCGCTAGTGTGCTTTGTAGATGAGTGTGCACAGTGTCTATAGCCGGGTGAGAGAGGAAGGGAGGCCCAGGAGCATTGAGTAGCAGTGTGACCTTGGGTAACTTGCTGAGCCTCTCTGTGCTTTATCTCCTGGTCTTTCCAATAGTGATTACAGTATAACCCACCTACGAAGACCAAAGGGAATGCAGTGGGTACTGTACTTAGATGGTCTTATTTTATTCCAGGAAGGAAGTCAGTCCCCACCCACCCATTTTCATCCTATCCGAAGTCCCTCCAGAGCCCTCCAGTCCTGAGCCCCCCCCCTCCGGCTTCATAGTTGCAACTTGCTTCTCAGGGTTCCCAGTATATTCACCTGCGCTTGGCCGTATCTTTAATTCTCTTACAAGTCTGAGGCGAGGATTTTCTTCACTTTACAGATGAGGAAGCCGAGGATCCGAATGGAGAGGGATTTACCCCAGGTTACGAAGGAGAGTCCCTGCCTTTGGGAGATAAATTCTAGGGTCTCTTGTCCAGTTTGTTTGACTTGGGGGACTGAATAGCTCCAAGCAGGCCCGCCCTTTGCCTGAGGAGCAGTCGTCTGCCTTTGGGAGACCAGCCCAGACTAGGTGCCTACGGAAGGGAAGCGGGAGACATGTGGTTTCCTGCCCTAACCTCAGCACGGGCTGCTTTTGACAGATCTCTCGGACTTCGAATGGGAGGAAACTCCTTTTCCCTGGATGCTAGGACCTGTCCTGGCTTGCTGTGTGGCCTCAGGAAGTTTGGTTGGCCTCTCTGAAACTCGCTGGCAGGCCATCCTCTATTGTATACTGTTGGGATGGATCTTAAGTTTTCTGAGATAATGGTCAAAACTAGGTGTTCGGTGTCACCCTGAAGACAGACCGAGGGTGTGTGTGAGAGAGTCTTATGGACAGGGTTGGCTGTGTTTATCCCGCCCCTTGTCCTGTGCCCTGGGGTCAGGAAGGAAACTGAGCTCCTCAGAGTCAGCCACATTTCCAGAATCACACTTGGAGCCGGAAGGTACCTCCCTCAGTCCTGTAATTAATTTCCAGAGTTTCAGGACCAGTGGGACATTGGAGCCAAGCAGCCCAATTTCAAACCTTACAGTTGGCAGGCTGTGAGCTTTGAGGGCAGATAGCCGGCCTCACGGTGTCTTAGTGTCCTCTCTATTGTAGGGTAATCACAGTCTCCACCGTGTAGGAAAGTGTTGAGCATCAGGGGTGACTGCCTACAAAGAGTCTACAGGCCAGACCCTGAGGCCAACAAGATGGCCTGGTGGGTAAATGAGTTTGTCACCAGAGGCCCACGGTGTTAAGTCTGGAGTGGAGACATACTGAAATGCCCCAGAAGTGCCTGGAGCCCCCATCTAGGCATGTCTACACCCCTCCCCTCATATTCCACCTCCCCTAGAGGGCCTCTGGGAGGGAGGGCCTCACAGCCCTCCGGTGCTGAATCCATCCTACCCACCCTCGGGCTCGGCCTGGTGTCTGCCAGAAGTCCTGCAGGCACTATTTGGTGTCCCCTCCCGGTGCTTGGTGCTTTATTTCCGCTGCGGCTGGGCTGGGCCATCACAGGTCACCAAGTCAGATGGAATTCTCAGAGGCACTTGTTGCTTCAGAATGTCACCAGCTGCAGCCAGGAAGTAGGCACCAGTGTTTGTTTGTAAACAACTAGGGTGGAATCCCTCCTTCCCCAGCCCAGGCCTCTTTGTGTGTGCAGCTCATGCATGAGGTCAGAACTGGACATCTGCTCTCCCTTCTATACCCAGAGGCTCTTCCAGCTACCCCCCTCCCCGCCCCAATCTCAGCATGCCGTTCATCTGTCTGGGTTCATCACTCAACCCGAGGCCACGGACCCACTCTGATGATGCAATGTGCAGCTCTGTGGACCTGTCTGAGCCGTGCAAAGCGCCGTCCTGGGGGATGTGGGTGGGACCTAGCAGGGGGAACCAAGACCAACTCGCCAAGTCAGGTAGCAGGTGGGCAAGAATACAGAGAGCAGGGGTGGTGTGTGCCTGTTCGGAACACACACGGTCTGTGTTGTTCACTCAGCAATTATATGGTCTTGATTTTAACTTTTTAAAAAAGATTTATTTATTTTATGTATATGAGTTCACTGTAGCTATCCTCAGACACACCAGAAGAGGGCATCAGATCTCATGACAGATGGTTGTGAGCCACCATGTGGTTGCTGGGATTTGAACTCAGGACCTCTGGAAGAAGAGTCAGTGCTCTTAACCACTGAGCCATCTCTCCAGCCCTGGACCTAGCTTTTGCAGTACTGGGAACAGAGCCCAAGGCTTTGTGTGTGCCAGGTAAGCACTGTCCCTACCGAGTCACATTTTATTATCCAGTCAGTGAACGGTGGTACACCCCTTTAATCCCAGTACTCGGGAAGGAGAGGCAGGCATATCTCTGAGTTCAAGACTAGCCTGGTCTATAGAATGAGTTCCAGAATAGCCAGGGCTTCATGGAGACACACTGTTTCAAATATATATATATATATTTTTTTAAGTTATTACATTTATTTATTTATTTATACTTGGAAAGGGGCTGCACAGGTGGAAACCAGAGGACAAGTCATAGGAAACTACCCGTTTCCCTACTCAAATTAGGGGGCCCTCGTTCTTTTTGTTAACCTCCCATTTGAAATCCAACATGTCTTTCTCCCTGTACTAGCGTGAGTGCATATGTTTAAAAATAAATGGAGATGTCAGAGTATGATTAAGTGCCGTGGAGGAAGTAAAATCGGGGAGCTATGGTGGGGGCTGTCTAGAGGGAGGTCCTCAGGGAAGTTCCTGATGAGATACTGCCTGAGCTGAGGGCTGGGTGAAGTGAGGAGCCAGCCACAGAGAGGTCTTGGAGGAGAGGCCTGTACCCACAAGCAGACGCACACACCTACACGTAATTAAAAATAAAGCCTAAAGAAGAGGAAGGAGAAAAAGAAGGGCTGGGGCTGTAGCCCAGTTGGTAGACTGGTTCTTAGCATGCATGGGGGCCTTGGCTTCGATTCCTAGCAACATAGAAAGCAGACATGCTGAGCATGCCTGTAATCCTAGCTCTTGGAAGTGGAGGCAGGAGATTCAGGATGTCAAGGCCAGCCTGGGCTGCTTAGGGAGTTTGAGGGCAACCTGGGCTACACGAGAGGAAAACCAAAGCCAACAGAGACTAAAATCTATATTCGTCGCCTGTGAATTCATGATGCCATAAGGTGACAGCACCGGTGGCTCAAAGCAGAAGAAATGTGTTATTTCTCTGGGTAATTCATACATCGGACACACTATGGTACAGTGGAGCAAGGGACTATGGGTATGTATAGGCAACAGCCATGTGGACAGGACTGGGTAACGCTCCGGAAGCCAGGAGTCGGGAATGGGTTACACTCAACAGCTGGACCTGGTGGTACATTTTGGCAGGCTGAGGCAGGATGGTAAGTTTCAGGCCAACCTGGGCATCTTAGTGAGGCTCTGTCTCAAAAAGATAGTACAGAAGGTTTGGCGAGGGGGTGTACCTGTGCTTTATATGTGTGAAGCCCTGGACTCTGCCCCCGACACTAAAAACTGAAGTAATAAAAAAAAAAATCAAGGGCTGGAGAGATGGTTAAGAGCACTGACTGCTCTTCCAGAGGTCCCGAGTTCAATTCCCAGCAACCAAATGGTGGCTCACAGCCATCTGTCATGAGATCTGATGCCCTCTTCTGGTGTGTCTGCATTCAGCCTGGGCCAGCTGGTAGCAGAGGAAGGGTCTGGGCCACCCCTGTGTGTAGGAAGGTGCCTGACCATTCCTCCATCGCTTTTCACTGTAACCTAATACTTCAGCCCCTTTGGGGCCTTGAACCAGCTGTAGGTACACACAGCCATGGCCTCGTTTCCTCAGGGCCACAGTTTTGTGACTGGGGAACTTCTCTATGAGAGTAAGGGTAGTTCTGGATGTCCGGCCACCTGGTCAGCCTGTGACAGACTGTGGGAGAGGAAGGCCGGCCACATCCTGACTGTGTGGGTACATTCTGAGTGCCAAGTACCATTTTAAACCCTTCTCATCCAGCTGCTCTCTTGTCCTCACAGCAGCCCTCAAGGGGACATACTGTTTGCATTTCTGGGGCACCCAGGGTTTAAAGAACTCACCCAAGATCAGCTATTTGTAGTTCAAGCCTGGGTTGGCCTGTCCAAGCCTGGTGGTACAAGCCTATGATCCCAGCTACTGGGGAGGCTGAGGTAGGAGAGTCAAAACAAGGTCTTCCTAAGCTATGAGGTGAGTTCAAGTCCAGCATGGACAATTTAGTGAGACCGTTTCTGAAAATTGAGCTGCTAATGTGGCTCAGTGGTAGAGCTCCTGACTAAAATTCCCTAATGAGAAGCTGGGGTTGTGGCTCAGTGGTAGAACCCTGCCTAGAATCCTCCTGTGAGGGGCTGGGGTTGTGGCTCAGTGGTAGAGTACTTGTCTAAAATGTATGAAGCCCCTGGATCCATTCCTGGCATCTCAAGCAAGCAAGCTTGTGTTGATGGGATGTACATGTCAGTCCTTCAGCTTGGGTTGTATCTAAGCCACAACCATGGTGCCTCCCAACCTCAGTTACCCATGCTCATGATTGCTCCCGTGTTCACGGTTGTACAGACAGCACCACAGTGAAGCTAAGAGTGTGTGCATTTCCTTCAAAGAGGAACACAACTCCTGGTGTCCCTCAGCTCTAGCCAGACGCCCCAGGTTACCTCTATCTCTGTGGATTTCCTGTTGGGACATTTCATAGGAATGGCATTGCGGACTGTGTGATCTTTTGTACCTGGCTTCTCTTCTTAGCTGGGGATAGCTTTAGCAACATTTCATGTGCAGTTAATAGTCCCTTGTAGGGATGGATTAGCTTATTTACGTCTTCCTGGGATGGTAGATGCTACCTCTGTTCTTTTTGCTGTACAAAGCATAGCTATAGACCTTTGTGTGCATACACTCTCAGATGGGTGTGGGCCTATCTTTTCTTTCCTGCCCACTCCCCTTTGAGGTAGGCATTTCCCAGGCTGGCCCCTGACTCACTCACCACAAGCCTCCTCCAGCCTCAGCTTTCTGAATGTTGGGATCGCAGTTGTGTAGTGTTAATCCCAGCTTGAACAAGTGTCTTCACATCTCTCGGACAGATCTGAGATTAGAGTTGCCATGTCCTGGGGAGACCTGTGCCGCCCTTCAGACTGTTTCACAGAATGTCACAGGGCTGAATATTGCCAGCTCTGGCTCCTACCCGTTGGTCATTTCTTATTTGTTGGAGACGAAGTCTCAGTGTGCAGCCTGACTTGCATCGGATTCCTCCTTCCTCCCCTTCTGAGAGCTGGGATTAGAGGTGTGTATATACCCCATGTCTGGCACTTAAAATACTTTTTAAAGAAAATGTTTGTTTCCGTTTATTTGAGTGATTGGAGAATGGCTCAGTAGGCAAGAACACTTAACTCCTCTTGGAGAGGACCCCAAGTTCAGTTCCTGGCACCCACATGGTTACTCACAACTACCTGCACCCCCAGTTCCAGAGGTTCTATCGCCATCTTCTGGCTTTTTTGGGTACTGCATGTAGTACATATATGTGGAACACTCATGTATTCATAAGTAAAACAAATATGTAGTTTCTTTAAAGATTCATTTTATAGTCTTACTATTTCTTATTACTATTCTTGATATTTTGAGACAGAGTCTCACTGTGTAGCCTTAGCTGGCCTGGAACTTGCTACATAGGCCAGGCTGGACTCAAATTAATAAAGATTTCCCTGCCTCTGCCTTTTAAGTGTTGGGATTAAAGAACCACACCTGGCCCTATTTTTATTTGTGTGAGTGTGTGTGTGTACATGAATGAAGATGCCTATGCAGGCCAAAAAAGGTGTTGAGAACCAAATTTGCATCCCCCATCACAACAACACCCACTCTTAACCTCAGAGCCAGCGTCTTAGTCCCGTTTGAAATTTCATAGATTTTTTTTCTTATACCCTATGCTAACCTCTAACTTGAAGACATCCTCCTGTCTCAGCCTCCATGAACAGAAAATGCTGTTAACAGACTCTCACATACTCTCTCATGCCTTTTAAACTTAGAGGTTTTGTTTCCCTCACTAAGGGAAACTGAGGCTCTGAGTGCTTATGTGAACTGCTTAGACTGCCTCAAGTAGATGTTCTAGAGAGCAAGGACTCCTGGGGCTGTGGCCCTGTCATGGGGACCCTGTAGCCTCTTTGTGCCTTGGCGTGATTGGGGACTCAGAACTCTGTAACAAAGGATGGCTTATCCGCATGGCTGGGCTCAGCCCTCAAGGCCTCGGTGAACACATCAGCAGAAGAGTCCCTGGTGGCTCTGTGTGCCACCAGCCAGAGGCTCGCTTCTCTTGGAGGAAGGGAGTGTCTCCAAATCCCAGAAACAGGGCTGGAGAGATGGCTTAGTGGTTAAGAGCACCGACTGCTCTTCCAGAGGTCCTGAGTTCAATTCCCAGCAACCACATGGTGACTCACAACCATCTGTAATGGGATCCCATCCCCTCTTCTGGTGGGTCTGGAGACAGCTACAGTGTACTTAAATCAATCAGTCAATCAATCAATCAATCTTTTTTAAAAAAGAAAGAAAGAAACCAAATTCCAGAAACATCTCTCTGGATGGGCCGGTGAGATCCTGGGTGGTGCTGACCCTACCGTGACCCTTGCTGTCCCCCCTACAGGAGCTGGAGTTGGTGGAGGATGTGTGGCGGGGTGAGGCACAGGACCTCCTGTCCCAGATTGCCCAGCTGCAGGAGGAGAATAAGCAGCTGATGACCAACCTCAACCACAAGGACGTGGGCTTCTCCGAGGAGGAGTTCCAGAAGCATGAAGGTGAGGCCTGCCATCCTCGGTCCCCGTGAACACTCAGAGGCCGCTGACCTCTGTTCTGTTGCCTTTGGCTCCTGTGGGCAGGTGGATCCACAGCTTGAGTCTCCCAGGGAGAAATGACTTTGGGAGTTCAGTTCACTGACATTGATGTGAAATCAATTAGACATCATGGGTTTCTACCTCGTGTTTCCTCTGGGCCCCGGGACACATTGGACGGGCCAGACCCTGGCCACTTGAAACTCCGTTTTAACACAGAGGGGGATGGGCAGTAGATATGGGAGCAGTAAATAGATGTCTTCCTTTGATTGATGGCAACTGACGCTATGTCAGGGCTGAGATGGGGACATAGGGTAGCAACTCGTGGTCACTTCATGTCCCATCGTCAGGGTGGTCACCATTAACCCCTAACAGAGTGCTATATTGAGTCATGCTAGTGCCATGAGCAGGTGGCACATCCCAAGGCCCTGCGGTCTGAGTGCTTGAGGGAAACCTGGAAAGCCAGGGTGAGAGAAGATGGTGGAGGCCGAGAAGTCTGGAGATGATATCAGAGGGCACGAAGGGGTCAGATCACCTGGCATCCTAGGGCATGGTTGGGATTGTCCTCTGTGTGTTGGAGGAGACTTGAGGCTGAGGCCACAGGACAGGGTGACTAGCAGACACTGGGAACAACAATTATGATTTGATCGGCACTGAGGCCATCAACTGTCATTTGTCCCTTAAACAGTGCCCTGGGGCCTTCACACCTGACTCTGCTGGGCTGGGGAGGCAAGAATAGATAGATAATGGAGTTTGGTCTGGACCCTTGTGAGCTCTGTCCAGCAGCCACTCTTTGACATCCATTTCTGCCTCTTGTAGCTGACACCAAGGAATCCAATCTCAGATATATTTCTTTTTGTTTTTGAGACTGGGTCTCACTGTGTAGTCCTGTCTGGCCCTATTGCTATTTGGACCAGGCTAGCCTTGAACTCACAGAGCTCTGCCTTCTGAGTGCTGGGATTAAAGAACTGTATCACTACATCTGGCTGCAGGCTCTTTAGCCTGAGCAAGTCTCTGACCACACCCTCTGGTTTGATGGACAAGAGAAGGTCCTGTAGAATTTGTGGTTGTAACTTGGAGAGGATAAAGGCTGGGGCTGGGGCTGGGGCTCAGTGGATAGAGCCCTTGCTTAACATGCATGGGTACTGAATTGGATTCTAGGCATTGCATTACATCAAACTTGGTGACATATACCTGTAATGCCAGCCCTTGGGAGGCAGATCTCTGATTTTGAGGTCAGCCTGGTCTACAGAGTGAGTTCCAGAACAGCCAATATTATGTAGAGAAACTGTCTGGAAGGGGAAAAAAGAACTTATAAAGAAGAGACAAGGGGCCATGTGAAGGCTCAGTGGCCACAGCCCTTGTTGCTACATCTGACAACATGGGTTTAACCCCTGGGTCCCACAGGTAGAGGGAGAGAACGGATTCTTGCAAGTTGTCCTCTGACCTTCTTACAAGTAAGCATAACACGCATGCGTGCACACACATGCACACACACATGCAAATTAATAACATTCAAAACAAATGAAATAAGGTACTGATAAAGACTGAAGGGACCAAAAAATAAATAAAAATCAATCCACAGATGAATTCTCCTTCAGATGATGTTCTTTGTGGAGATGTATTTGATAGCTTCAGAAAGCAGCATGTTACGGTGTTATGTGATTTGATGGACTAAGACAATTGTGTGCCTTGGTTACCCAATTCGAATGGGAGAACGCTGTAGTGGTCCCTCCCCCATCAGTGTGTCTGGCATCTTAGTTTCCTGCGTTCTAGGGCTGTCTGTATTTTAATGGATGTCGGCAGTATTTCTCCATCTCTTTTCACTGCTGTGTACTATTCCGTTGCAGGGATGAACCATGTCTGTCATTCACCCATAGTTGGGGCTTTCTTGTTGCATCCACTCTTTGGCTGCTGGGAACATCCTTTCGGTGTTTGTGGGGAGGGCTTGTTTCAGCTCTATGGGGTCCGAGTCTAGGATTGGAATTGTGGGATCATTTTAGTTAGGAAAATCTTGGTGTAGCCTATGAGGTCTCTTGGGGGGTTCTGGGATGCCCACTGCCCACTCTGGATCTGAGCTCCTTTCCCTGAGGCCTCTTCTGGCAACGTGGCTGTGCCCTCTCAGCTTTCCCAATCCCTCTGACCAGCGAGGACCAGCATAAGGTGTATGCAGGAGATGCACTTAACACTGAGCGTGCTCAGCTTCTGTGGGACCAGCTGGGAGAGCTGCGTTCTCCACGCTGCGGCCCCCGCCCGAGCCAAGAGCCAGGCAGATGCCAGGCTGCCTTCAAGGTTATTTTTATTTTGTGGGGAAACCATGGGAACACTGCAGGGACCAAGTGTTCCCCACCTACTAGAGGAACAGGCACGGGGCAGGCAGTACCCTGGGAGAAAGAGTACGCTAGTGACCTTGAGTGACGCTAGTCAAGAGTGACATGTTGCAGGGCTAAGGTCAAGGCTCAGGTGCAGGGGTCAGATTTCTGTGGTGGTAAGCTAGGGGAAGGACCCACCCTCCATGGGCCACTAGATTTCTGAATACAGACAGGTGCTGCATTCTGGTCTCTTCCGTTTCACTACAGAAGCCTTCAGATTAAAGATCCCCTCTGGGAGTTGAGCGGTGTTGTCATCGTTTTTAATCCCAACGCTCTGGAGGCAGAGACACAGAGATCTCTTTGAGTTCAAGGCCAGCCTGAATATCAGAGCTAGTTCCAGGATAGTCAGGACTGTCAGAGAAACCACGTCTCGGAAAATAAGGAAAAGAAAAATCTCCTTTGGGATCTGTCCAGCCAGAGAGCTGTCAGCACACAGGGCTGTGAATTGAGGGTGTCCAGACGCTGCAGAGGGCAGAAGAGAGGAGGTGTGCACCAGAGAGACTTGTGTAGCTCTGCCAATGGTCTGGAGAAGTAAATTTGGTCACCAGGAACAGAGCAGAGCTGACCACATGGTCATTTTTGTTTCTTTGAGATTTTCTTTTCTTTCTTCTTCTTTTTTTGTTTTAAATATTTATTTACTTTCTGTCCATGAATAAGACACTGTAACTCTCTTCAGACTCACCAGAACAGGGCATCAGATCCCATTACAGATAGTTGTGAGCCACCATGTGCTTTCTGGGAATTGAACTCAGGACCTCTGGAAGAGCAGCCAGTGCTCTTAACCACTGAGCCATCTCTCCAGCCTGAGAATTTCTTTATTTTATACCGGTATGTATGTCTGGGCATGATATGTGTGTCTAATGCTATGGTGATCAGCAGTGGACCCTGTATCCCTAGGACTGGAGTTAGGGTTGTGAGCTGCCGTGTGGGTGCTGGGAACAGAACCCAGGTCCTCTGCAAGAGCAGCAAGCACTCATATCTGATCAGCCATCTCTCCAGCCCCTTCTTTGGTTTTGAATTTTATTTCTTTGCAAAGAAAGTTCAAAGTAGCAAAGTGGAGTGAGACTGGATTATTCTGGTGGACAGTAGCTGTAGTCACAATGTAGTGTTACATGGAGGCAGAGAATGTGACAGACGAGGGTGTGGAGATGTGTGTCACGGAGACTGATAACAGCAGGGGCATCCTGAACCCCCTGGCCGTATACCCCCATCTTGAACTTCAACTTCTGGAAGGGAGGGGTGTTTCTGAAATTATAATGCACTCGTTTATTTTACTTTTTTAAACTGTCGGCTAGAACAAAGTTCAGCAGTTCAGAGCACTGGCTGAGGACCCAGGTTAGATTCCCAGCCACCCTACAAGGTGGCTAACAGCCCTCTGCAACTCCCGGTTCCAGGGGGTGTGACACCTTCTTCTGATCTCTGTGGGTACACACGTGGTGCAAAGACATGTGTGCAAGCAAAACACCTCCGCAGCCAAAAGTAAATACGTTGCTTAAATCTACTTGTACAAAATTGTGTGTGTGTGTGTGTGTGTGTGTGCTCGAAACATATGCAGTGCATATACATGGAGGTCAGAGGTCAACTTTGAGAAATTGGGTCTTGAGTTCCACCTCTTTGAGACCAGAACCTTCTCCTTTCTGCTGCTGTGATGTAGGCCGGGCTCACTGGCCCTCAAGTTTCCCAGCAGTTCTTGCCTCCCATCTCTCTGTAGGGATGCCAGAGTTACAGATGTGTACCACCACATGTGGCTTTTCCAGATGGGTTTGGGGATGGAATTCCCCTTCCCAGATTTGCTAAACAAGCTTTTTAACCATCCTGTTCATTCTGTGGACCTTTTGGAGATAATATGAGGACAGGGTCTTGCTAGGTAGCCCAGGCTGGCCTCACACTTGCAGCAATCCTCCTGCCTCTGTCTCTGTAGTGCTAGGATTGCTGGTGTGTACCACCATCCTTTGGTAGATTTTTTTTTTAATAGTTTTCTTCTCTTGTGTATACATGCTTGAGTTTATGTATGTGTCTTCTTTTTCTCTTCCTTATACACTGAGGCAGGGTCTCTCAATCAGACCCCAGAGCTCACGGATATGGCTGGTTTGATCCTCTCTGCCTCTGTCTTCTGAGGCTGGAACTTCACTCAAGCTGCCACGCACACTTGGCGTCTCGGTGGGTTCTGGAGATCTGAACTCTGATCTTGTTTACTCGGCACTGAGCTTTCTCGGCAGGCCTGGTTTCTGATTTTTATTTTTTTAGAGCTAGGGTAGGGGTGGTGGCAAGGACTCACTGTCATTCTGGCTAGCCTGGATCTTGCTGCGTAGACCAAGCTACCCTTGAACTCACAGAGATCCAACTGCCTCTGTCTCTGGGCTGCTGGGATTGAAGGTCTATGCTGCTAGACCTGGCTCACCCAACATCCTTTTTATTTTAGACAGGGTCTCTTTGTGTAGCCCAAGCTGGCCTCAGACTCACTATGTAGACCAGGCTGGCTTTGAACTCATAGAGTTCTCCAGAATCTGGGACTACTCCCTGCTTTCACCGAATGCCTGAAGGGTACCATATGTGTGGGAAGTGGGGTGCTCAGCACATCCCCTGCCTCAGCAATGGTCTGGTGGGATGGTGGAGAGAAGTCGTCCTAGATGTCATTAGAACACACTAAGTGCTGTGTTCTAATGGTGGTGGTGGTGGTGGTGGTGCGTGCGCACGTGTGCATGTGTCGGTTCCACCCATCCTCCAGTCTGACCTGGGTACGTGCAACTACCATCCCATTTTATAAATCTGGAAACAGAGACAGAGGAGAGCACAGAGCCACACAGCCAAGTGTGGCTTTACAGGGTTAGTGTGAGCTACAGAGGCCACCCTCTGGGTCACCATGTGAGGTCATGTCTGTCATGTTATGTGGTGCCGTGTTGTTACTATCAGGTGGGTGCTGTGAACTGAGGCCCAGGGTGGGAGCATCTCAGGGTCAAGGAGGGGAGCCATCGTGCAGAGGGGGCCTACAAGATGAGTCTTACATGCAGTGATTCGAAGGAGGTCAAATGGGAGAGCTTCGGGCAGAGGGAAGGGGGGGAGAGCCGGGGAGGTAGGAATGTGCTTGGGTGTGTGCAGGGTACATGGGAGGTGTGGGGGAAGCTGGGCCTGGCCGGGAGAGCTTCGGCCCTCTGGCAGTGTGACACCAGGGGAGGGCCTGTGCTAAGGGGAGGTCGATCACCTGCCAATCTCCCCTTCACCCAGGCATGTCAGAGCGTGAGCGGCAGGTGATGAAAAGGCTGAAGGAGGTGGTGGACAAGCAGAGGGATGAGATCCGAGCCAAAGACAGGGAGCTGGGCC